>NW_024081692.1:563795-584119 GCF_003009895.1 Hyaena hyaena
TGGGTCTCTGGCTTAGGAATCAAAGTGATGCTGACTTCATAATATGAGTCTGGAAGTTTTCCTTCAATTTCTATTTTTTGTAATAGCTTGAGAAGAATGGGTATTAATTCTGTTTTAAATGTCTGGTAGAACTCCCCAGGGAAGTCATCTGTCCCAGGGCTCTTATTTGTTGGGGGATTTTTGATAACTGATTCGATTTCCTCAGTAGTTTGGTTCTGTTCAGATTTTCTATCTCTTCCCGTGTGAATTTTGGTAGTGACTTTGTGTTTAGGAATCTGTCCGTTTCTTCTAACTTGTCTAGTTTGTTGGCATATAACTTTTCATAGTATTCCCTGATAATTGCTTGTATTTCTGAGGGTTTGGTTGTAATAAGTCTTTTTTCATTCATCATTTTGTCTATTTGAGTGCTCTCTTTTCTCTTTGAGAAACCTGGCTAGAGGTTTGTCAATTTTGTTTATTTTTTAAAAAAACCAACTCTTGGTTTCGTTGATCTGTTCACCTGGTTTTTTTTTGTTTCTATATTTTTTATTTCTGCCCTGATTTTTATTATTTTTCTTCCCCTATGATTTGGGGTGCTCCTGTTGCTATTCCTTTAGTTCCTTTAGGTGCACTGTCGGATTTTGTACATGTTCTTTTTCTAATTTCTTGAAATAGGCCTGGAGTTCAATGTATTTTCCTCTTAGGACAGCCTTTGCCGCATCCCAGAGTTTGGATTGTTGTATTTTCGTTTTCATTTGTTTCCATATATTTTTAAATTTCTTCTCTAATTGCCTCATTGGCCCATTCGTCCTTTAGTAGGGTATTCTTTAACCTCCTTGTTTTTGGAGGTTTTCCAGACTTCTTCCTGCGGTTGATTTCAAGTTTCATAGCAGTGTGATCTGAAAGTGTGCCTGGTATAATCTCAATTCTTTTATATTTTTAAGGGTTTTCTTTTGTCTCAGTATGTGATCAATTTTGGAGAATATGCCATGTGCACTTGAGAAAAAAGTGAATTCCATGGCCTCAGGATGTAGAGTTCTAAATAGATCTGTCAAATCCATCTGGTCCAATGTGTCACTCAAGTCCATTGTGTCTTTAGTGATTTTCTGTCTCATTGATCTATCCATTGCTCCAAGTGGAGTATTAAAGTCCCCTGCTATTAGCGCTTTCTCTCCATAAGATTTTTCTGTTTGTGATTAATTGTTTTATATATTTAGGTATTCCCATATTCGGTGCTTAGACATTTATAATTGTTCGTTCTTCCTGATGGATAGACTCTGTCATTATTATATAATGCCCTTCTTCATCCCTTGTTACTGCCTTTACCTTAAAGTCCAGTTTGTCTGCTGTAAGTATAGCTACTCCAGCTTTCTTTTGACTTCCAGTAGCATGATAGACATTTCTCCACGCCCTTACTTTCAATCTGAAGGCATCCTCCAGTCTAAAATGCGTTTCTTATAGACAGCAAATAGATGGATTTTGTTTTTTTATCCATTCTGCTACCCTATGTCTTTTGATTGGAGCATTCAGCCCATTTACATTCAGTGTTATTATTGAAATATATGGGTTTAGAGTCATTGTGTTCTTTGTGGGATTCATGCTTGTGGTGGTGTCTCTGATATCTTGAATTCCTTTCAACATTTCTCTCAGAGAATCCTCCTCAGGATTTCTTGTAGGGCTAGTTTAGTGATGACAAATTCTTTCAATTTTTGTTTATTTGAAAAGACTTTTATCTCTCCTTCTATTCTGAATGACAGGCTTGTCAGATAGAGGATTCTTGGCTGAATATTTTTTCTATTCATCACATTTGGAATTTCCTACCATTCCTTTCTGGCCTGCCAAATTTCAGTAGATAGGTCTGTCACCACTTTGATAGATTTCCCTTTGTATGTTAGGGCCCTTTTATCCCTAGCTGTTTTCAGAATTCTCTCTTTGTCCTTATATTTTGCCAGTTTCACTATGATATGTCATGCAGAAGATCGATTCAAGTTACATCTGAGGGGAGTTTTCTGTGCCTCTTGAATTTCATTGTCTACCTCCCTCCCCAGGTTGGGGAAGTTCTCTGCTATAATTTGTTCAAGGACTCCTTCAGCACTTTTCTCTCTCTTCCTCTTCTGGAATTCCTATGATACCGATATTGTTCCATTTGATTGTATCACTGAGCTTTCGAACTCTCCTTTCGTGTTCCTGAGTCAGTTTTCTGTTTTTCTCAGCTTCCTCTTTTTTTATAATTGTGTCTTCTAAATCACTTTTTCTCCTTTCTGCCTTTTCAATCCGTGCATTGGATGCCTCCTTTTTAATATGTATATCATTTATAGCATTTTTTAATTCATCACAACTATTTTTAAACTCCATAGCCTTTGTAGCAATAGTTTCTCTGATGTCTTCTATGCTTTTTTCAAGCCCAGTGATTAATTTATGACTATTGTTCTAAATTCTTGTTCAGTTATGTTGCTTATATCTGTTTTGAGCCGTTCTTTAGCTGTTATTTCTTCCTGGAAATCTTTGCAGGAGAGTTCTTCTGTTTTGTCATTTTGGTAACCTTTCTATCTCTTCTTAATTTTAAAAGCTTGTTATGCATTCTACCCTGTGGCCGCTGCTGTATATAAGAGGGCTCTTTGACTGTCCTAGGCCTGTCCATTCAGGAAGTGTTCTTTGAATGGTGTCTCTTGGTTTCTCTTGTTGAGACTTTGGTTACTTTGTTTCCCTACTCATAGTGGTATTCAAGACTCTCCACCATGTGTACTTTGGCTTGAGTCTTGAGGTAACTGCACTTATGAGGTTGCCTTCCCAGTGTATTCTGTGTCTTTCTCTTCCCAAACTCCTGTTGCTCAGTGTCCTATGATTTTCAGGCCTTCTCTGTTTGAGAGACGGGTGCAAGTGAAATGCACGGAGCTCCCTACTTCTCCGACTTCTTGCCAAAAGCCCCAAATCTCATTTTTAAAACTCCTAATGAGACCATAAAGAAATAGAATGCTAGAATGAAAATTATTTTTCCTCAGAAATTTAAAATCTTTATTCATTTTTCTCATATTTGTTAATAACGAGGAGCCAACTACAATTACATTTGTTTTCTGATTTTAGCTAGATAAATTATAGAATAATGACATTTCCTCAACATGTTAGTCATTATTTTATTTTTCTAGGAAATTATTACTGATGAAAACTTATCTTTAAGTCCAATGTTCCTTTTTCATAAGTAATACAGATTTTTAATATCTTTTAGGCCATTTATTATTTCCTTTATGTTTTGGAGTTTTATCAGAATGTTTCTGGATATTCAGCTCAATATTCAAGTTTTCCTAATATAAAAAACTTACGTATTTTGGATCTCCTGGGTGTCTCAGTAGGTTAAGCATCTGACTTCGGCTCAGGTCATGATCTCACAATTCGTGAGTTTGAGCCCCATGTCTGGTTCTGTCCTGGCAGCTCAGAGCCTGGATCCTGCTTTAGATTCTGGGTCTCCAAATCTCTCATCCCCTCCCTCACTCATGCTCTCTCTTGCTCTCAAAAATTAATAAACATTTAAACATATTTTTGAAAACGTTCATATTTTCCAGTTATAAAAATTATTAGCAATTTTATCTTTGGATAATGCCTCATATCCTATCAATATTCCCTGGAATTCCACATAGACTTTGTTAGAACTTCTTATTTCATTCCACATACACTTAATTTCTTACTATTCATTTTAACCCATAAATTTTTTGTTGCTGTATCCTGGTTGTTCCTTCTATAAATCTTGTGATATTTATTTTACCTTAATTTCTAATACAGAATATTAATTTTAAAAGACAGTAGGACATACAAAAAATGGACTTAGAAGTAACAAAAAGAACACCTAGAAACCCACAGTTCTTAAAAGAGATGTGTATGCTATTTAATTCCTGGATAACAATATTCTGTATATGTATATTGGATCAAGTTTATTAATTTCTATTTAAAATGTCTATCCTTTCTGATATTTTCTATTTGTTCTATCAGTTACAGGAATATATAGTTTCTAGTCTTTTTACTAAATTCATACAAAGTTAAATTTGTTACATAATCTTGGTGAATTGAAACTTTTATCTTTTGAAGTGATCTACATCTGGTTAAGTTTTGCTTCAATTTCTATTTTATCTTCATAATGTAATTATCTCAGGCTTTTTGTATGTTTATATATCTATTAGAACTAGCTTTTTTTAGATTGTGTGATTGTTTCTTTGTTTTATAAATTTATTTAACTTTTTATCCATTTAGACAACTTGTGTTTTACTGGAACATGCACCCATACCTAATTAATGCTATTACTAATACCATGAGCTTTTAATATACTTGCTCTGGATTCTTTTTCTTTTTGTATAATCTCTCTGTAGTCATTTCCTCTGCATTCTTCCTTAAGATTGATAATTCCACATTTACTCTACCACATTCTTATCCATCCTCTTAGAAGCTATGTTTCTTTTATTGTTTTTTTCTTTGAGTAGCTAACTACAAAAATACAGCATTGATCTCTTACTTATCAAAATCTACTGACACACTCATTCTTCTTACACATAATAAAAGGAATTTAGAGAATGTTAATTTCATTCATCTTCATCCTAAAGGATTTTCTATTCTTGGCATGTGTGGGGTTACTTTTAGGTGTCAACTTGACAGAGCTAAGGGATATCCACGTAGTTGGTAAAACATTATTTATGCCTATGTTTGTTACAGTGTTTCTGGGAGAGATCAGCATTTGTATCAGCAGACTGAGCAAAGATCATTCTCACCAATGTGGCAGGCATTCTTGAGGACCCCAATAGGAAAAGACCAAGAAAGGGAGAAATTCTCTCTCCGTCTCTGTCTCTCTCTGTCTCTCTTTCTGGGATGTCCATCTTCTCTTGCCCTATAACATTGGATCTATAACTCCTAGATCTCAGGTATTCAGACTTCAACTGATACACCATAGGCTTTTTCTGGTTCTCCAGCTTGCAGACAGAAGATTGTGGCACCATTTGGCCTCTCTAGCTATGTGAGCAAATTTCTATAATAAATCTCTTCTCTCTCTTTATACGTCTTATCAGTTCTGTTTCCCTAGAGAACACTGTCTAATACAGTATACAATTTAATTTAATATCCATAAAATGTTTGACCTCAAAAGATATTATTATCCCTTTGTAGAATCAATATTCACACGTGAGCACGAGGCGGGAAGCGACAGGGAAAGGAAGAGAGAGAAGCCCAAGCAGACTCTGTGCTGTCGGTGCAGAGCTGATGTGGTGCTCTATCTCATGAAGTGTGAGGTCACGACCTGAGCTGAAATCAAGAGCTGGACTCTTACGAGACTGTGCTCCCAGGTGCCCACTCCCATCTTTTTAACCTTTGCATTCCTCTTTTGTATCACTTATTTTGACTTATCTTTCTGGCAGTTAATTCTTCCTCCAGATGTATTTAAACTGATGAATCCATTCACTGAATTGTTAATAATAATTTCTGTGTTTGTCAGGTTTTATAATTTTTCTTGGCTTTAGTTTTTCTCTCCAAATGTGATCTGTCACTATGTTTTTTAATTTCCAATTATCTTATGAATATTTCAAGATTAGCTATCATCTTCTTGTAATATTAGGCATAGTTTTATAAGCGTATCTTTCACTATTTAGGTGCTTAGAATTGATTATGTGCTAGATATTTTATTTGAAACAATTTATTTTTAGAAATTATTTAAAAACTAGCATGAAGTTTTAGTCCTTCAGAAATGATTTTTTTATATATAATATAGGAACTAAAATCATCGGTGTTGTATTATTTCATCCAATGCCAAAGCATAAGTTTTTCTAGACAACCCATGTTTCTTAAAGCCTAAAGGCAGGTCATTTGAATGCTGGTTTTCAATTTGTTGATATTTTATTCTAATGTGTCTGCCTGTGATCCTCCAAAATCTTTATATGAAATGGTATTTAGCCATCGTAGATGTGTTTTACCCCTAGTCTGAAGGGTTTCTAAGCTTTCAGCCTCTTGGACTTCTTTGTTTATTTGAGAATAATTTCAGGGTAAAAGAATTTCCAAATTCTGAAAGGTTTTGGCTAAGCCAAAAATTTCTGGCTTCTAGCATTTTCCTTTAGAAATATTTCCTTAGAAATATTATTATTACTCTTAATTTTCTTATTTTTCTTTAGCTGTTAGAAAAATCCCAAATACCTGTGTGAGACGTGCTGGAAGTTGAGTTTCTTTTCTGGTGGTTCTTCTTGTTGTCACCAATATTGAAACTGTTTTTATGTCTTTTTATTTGTTCCCAATATTATTCATGTGTGCTTCTTTTTTCTGATCTATCAATCCAGATATTTTATTTATATTGTTTGGTTTTATTCCGATCTTTTTATAATTTCTTAGAACATATACATAGCCTTTTCATTTTTTCCTTTCCTCTACTTAGGGCTGCAGATTTCTCTCAAATTATCCTTTTTGCTGCAACTCACCTTTTAACATTTTTAACTAACATTTAACTAATGTCTTCATCATTATTCAGGTTTCGATGTTTTGAAAAATGTACCATGGTTTTTGACTTATGACTTATTCCATTTTGACCTATGACTTATTACTAATGCTTTTTTGCTATGTTATTGTATTAACACTAGAAATTTATTTTTATTTATTATTAGTAATAATAATAGCCAATATTTATTTAGTACTTATATGGCTCAAAGTACTTTATGTTTATTTTTCACACTTAATCTTAGAAATAACCAAGTGGGAGTAGATGAGATTGTTATATCTTCCTTTTTAAACAGCTTTGTGAAAGTTTAATTGACATCCAATATAGCACACATATTTAAAGTTCAAAAGGTGATAAGATTTGCTATGATATATGCCCATGAGATAATTTCTATACTAAAGATAATGAACCATCAAAAGTGTTTTTCTACTCCTATGTAATCCACCCCTCTCTGCTCTCCACCTTTCTTACCCTTTCCCAATGCCACCATTGATTTAGTGTCTGTCATTAAAGATTTTAAGTTTACATTCTCTTTAATTTTATATAAGTGGAATTAGGTGAATATACTCTTTGACTTTTTTACTCAACATAATAATTTTGAGATTCATTCATGCTGTTGTTCATATCAACAGTTTCTTTTCTATTACTCTAGAGCATTGCACTTTATGGATATCCAAAAATGTTTTATCCATTCATCTGTGGCTGTATGTTTTTATAATTTCTACCTGTTGCCTATTTCAAATAAAACTTCAACAAACGTTTGCATTGAAATCTTTTCCTTTAACCCATAGATTTGTTTAGACAAATAATATCCAGAAGGCCTCACGATGCACTACTCTTTGAGATATTTGGAGAATCTAACCACAGGAATCACATCAGATTAAGGGAACCACGTTACAACAAAAAAAGTGTAAGATTTATTTTAGGACCTTAGAATCTACTTTATATCCCATACTACACCACCGTGAATGAGTAGCTGATAGAGTATTTGAGCAATCTGCTGGAGATGTAGTTGATATGTCCCCATCCCCTTCTCTTTGAGACAATAGTATACAAGGTTGAGGTACTGTCTTCCAAGATATAGTATACACATTGAGTTAAAGACCTCTATATATCATTGTATCTCCAACAGGAAGAGGATATAAGTCTGACATAAATTTGATAATTAAATATGGAAGCTGGACTCACCTCCACCTATCATCATTCTCAGTAACTCACTGAAGTGTTTTGGCTTTCTTCTCTCACAAACTAATGTTCTGCCAAGTTAACAGCTCTCATTCCTCAAAGGGAACATTCTTTCACCAACGGTCATAAAAACTAAACTAAAATATGGCTGCCACTCAAGTACTTTAAGTTACTGTGTCCAGGGACCAGTAGGCAAAGGCAGGCGTCAGGAGCTTCAGAAGTGTAATTAACTGTGATTATTTTGGAAGGAGATAGGGCTGCTGTTACACAATAGGGACAGGGATGAGATGTATAGCTGTCATCCAGACAATCCATTTCGGTGCCTACTGGTACACACTTTCCCAGTCATGACTGTAAATGAATATCTTCATTAACTTCCACTAAGGACATAGTGACCAGGGTCTCTGAACACTTAAAGAATGGGGGTCTAAGTCCTAACACCAGGGAAATCGCTGATATTGGCAAAAGTAGAAGCCAAGTGAATACAGTAGAGGACAGAGATGATGGTAGCCAACTGGATGGATTGTGATGAGCACAGAGATATGTTAACTAAATCTGCTTTTCACAGAGGGCATGTGGCATTAACTGTCAGCAGATAAACTGCAGCTATCAGTTTCTTCAGAATTACCTCGGCTTATCTTAATGTGTGCCATGTACAATGACTGATTGTAGTGTAAATTAAAAGGTTGGTCATCTGTGATGCCCATATAGACTCCTAAATTTTCCATAAGGTTGGCTGAGTTCTTATTCAGACCTATATTACAGGCACACTTCTAACTTCTCCCAAATCTACTTCCTCCATTTTCCTTTCCACAGGTATTGATGCCTGGTGAATAGATACCATGCATGCATGCCACACTCTATCTCAGCATCTGCTTCTGGAGAGCTCAACCTTCAAAAGTATTCATAATGAAATGAGGGTCCATTGATATCAGCTTCTTCTGCCTTTTTGTCAGAAGTCTCTCACATAATAGTACTAATATTATATATAATGAAAGCAGACAGGCAAAAACAAATCTCAGATCCCCCTAATGGATACCTATATTAACATAACTCGTTAATTCATTATTCAAGTTTATTAGGGTTTTTACTGAACACTAAGTCTAAATTAATTCAGGTAACTCCCCAACGTTAATCTACCCCTCCTCCCATTAATGTGGCATTCCTCATAAAAAAGAGTAAGAAGGATTTATATTTTTCTCTCAGAATCCAAAAACATGAAGTGTTCCTCAGGGGGTGAAAGTACATTAAAATGTTGTAGGGGCTTATTATTCATTAGCCCCTGAAACAATCGTATGCAGAAAGGAAAAATAATGTTTGTTGGTCTTTATCACTAAAAATATAATGAGAACATAATATAACTCTAATGTGCCTAAAATGTTAAAGAAAATGTTCTTTTCTGAAAAATATATATTATATGCAACTTTAAGATTTTCTTATTTTTCACCAGAGATTTCAAAAAACAACATATAAGACACTATTTGGTCCTTTTAGTAAATAGTATAGTGATTATATGTCCAGTTTTTGCTCTTTGGTAACAGTGAGATCAACTGAAAAACATAGAGTCACAAAATAGCCTATGAGCACTGGTTCCAAGTACCTGCCCCCAAATCCTATGTAGGTTTAATTGTGAAAACTCATCCTAAAATGGTTATTTGAGGGTGAAGTGGTAGGATAATAATAAGAGATGACTATGTGTATTCATGTGATCTCAACACATTTAGGTGAAGTCTTGTCAATATTTCTATTTAAAAGAACAGGTAATATTCACAGATTCTGTTCATTCTCAGTCTTTCACAGTGTAACAAAATATAGGTACTATTTTGGAAATGATGCATTTTTTTTTTGAAGTCAATAAAGAATGTGCCTAAAGGTAAAGGAACAGTTTGTATATCAAACACCCTGGAGAGTTGTCTAGGCAATGAAGATATAAGCTTCAAAATTTATATTTTAAGTCGAGAAAAAAATTGTATTTACTTTGTACTGGTCTAGCACAGCTAGTGCTGGTGCAGAATAAAAGGCTGTAACTTTATTCTCCCACAGTCGGCCCCGCGCCTCCACATCTCCCGTAGACTCTTGCCATTTTTATGAAATCAACTGCAGTTCAGTCACTTCATTAGTAACAAGAATGCCCATTTAGTGGGGCGCCTGGGTGGCTTAGTCGGTTAAGCATCCGACTTTTGCTTAGGTCATGATCTCGCGGTTCGTGGGTTCGAGCCCCGCGTCGGGCTCTGTGCTGACTGCCAGCTCAGAGCCTGGAGCCTGTTTCAGTCTGTGACTCTCTCTTTCTCTGACCCTCCCCTGCTCACGCTGTCTCTCTCTCTCTCTCCTAGAAATAAATAAAACATTAAAAATTAAAAAAAAAAAGAATGCCCATTTAGCATAAACAACAGCAGTGTTTTCCTCCCAAGGAAAACAAAACTTTCTCACTTTTCATGATTCATGCATCCATATTAGTTTTAAGGGATGAAATAAATTGTCCATCTTGAATGCTATATCTTTTATAGATTGTGTTATTCATAGTATCAGCTATTATTTCAAAAATGCACTTAGGAATTTTAATTTGAACCTCAAAATATTATTCATATTTTTACCTAGAAGAGTATCTCTTTTTCTCTTAAGGGACATGGGCCAATTTGAAAAATCCAAATAAAGCTACAGAATCTGTAGCAAAAATATAAATGAACTTATTGACAAATGTAACTTTTTTTTGATGGGAATATCACTGATATCCTAATAAGGGAAAAACATCAAGATATCCTTGTGTCTTGTCCATGAAACTTTGATGGTTATGAGTGTTAATTGAAGAATACTTGAAATAGATTATAAAATATAATCAATTCTCCATGTGTTATGCATTTATACGATATTCAATTGAAATTAAGTTATTGTAATTATGGAGCACTTCTAACCGGTATTCAGTATAAGAGTAATGATAAATAGTACTAACAACCATAGCTATTGAGAACTTATTTGCTCACATTGCCTTGTGTTGTTAATTGTTTTGCACTCTCATGTTTATGTCTTTACACTAACTTGGGAGAAATTGACTATTAATATTATATATAATGTAATATTAAGTTAATACTTTCATTCTTACATAATATAAGAAAAGCTTAGCAAGAAAAGTTTAAGAAAATTTTAATTTTTGTGTAAAGTCAAGAATTCCGAAGTAGTAAGACTCTATGTTTTACATGGTATCAAACCTCTTGGCCTCAATAGCCTAACTACGAGAAATGTTAGATCAAAATCTAACATTTTCACGGGGAGAAAATGGCCTATGTTATAATCTAGTGTGCCTATTCATTTTTTATCTTTTTACACTCTGTTTTCTTTTTAATCCAATTCACTTTTAAACAATGGAAAACATCTTTCCATAAGCTATAAATTTTTCTCATCCAAAATATGGCTTTTAAGATTTTTTAAATATAAAAATATTTTATAGATATCAAAGTTAGATAGATGTATGAGGTAAAGAGAGTTAAGCCAAACACTTTCATACAATCAAAGCCTCTGACATTTATATCACTACCCTCTTCTACATGAAGGCAAATGCTGTTCTGAGGCACATGAATATCATACTCATGATTTTAAGATTATTTTTATTGAACAGTAACTAATGTATTTGTAGTTTTCTCTGCTTTTGAAATTTACCTATTGTGGAGTGTCTGGCTGCCTCAGTTGGTAGAACATGAGACTATTGATCTCAGGGTTGTGAATAGAAGCCCCATGTTGCAGGGAGAGTTTACTTTTAAAAACTTATATATTGGAACCACACTCAAGATATATTGTATTTTATTTTATTTTTGCCCATAATTTTAATAGTAAAAGTTATATGTATGGGTGTGATAGCATAGATATTCCATTTTTGCACTCATATGTTATTTCCATGAGTGAATATAGTAATTCAACTATCCAACCTTTTTTGGTGGATATTCAGATCATTCCCAATTTTTACAATGTTTCTACGAACAATGAGTTATAGGTCTTGTGATATACATGGATTAGAAATTTTACTATAGAGTATACTCATTACTAGAACTCCTGGGTCATTGGGAAACTTGCAATTTTTAAGTTACATAAATACCATATTTTCCCAGAATATTTCTACAAATTAGCACTTCCATGAGAAGCATATCTAATACTCCAAATCTTTACCAAGGTGGGTATTACCAGACTTCTACATTTTCTTTAACAGAAATTATGGTATTTTTTTTAAAGTTTATTCATTTATTTTGAGAGAGAGGGAATGAGGACATGAAGGTGCGTGCCTGCATGAGCAGGGGAGGGGCAGAGAGAGAGAGAATTCCAAGCCAGCTCCCAATGTCAGTGAGAGCCTGATGTGGGGCTCCAACTCACAAAGTGTGAGATCATGACTTTAGTGGTAACCAAGAACCAGACACTCAACCAACTGAGCCACATGGGCACCTCAACTTCTATATTTTTCAATGTAATATTTATAAACTGATGAGCATTTGTGATAATTATTTTCAGTTCCCTGATTATTGTTAGAGTATCCATTCAGATTTGCTTTTGGTGAAATCACCAATTTTCTTTAAGATTTTATTTGTTAGTACTTTTAAAGATTAAAAAAATTAGTGTACAATATGTAAATCATTAGCCCCTCCTATGGATTAAATATACTCTCCAAATTATTTTTCCATTTTATTTATTGTGTCATTTTGAACATAAATTTTAATGTGATTTTAATGAGGTCAATTATTTGACTATTTTTGAGTTGTGAAAACTTTTTTAACAATATATCCATATTTTATGCTAAAGTTGTTTAAGGCTGAATTTAAACTTAAACCCTTAATCCATCTTGCAGGCATGTTGTAAGCACTAAAATTTTATTTTTCTCTTGTGAATTGTGTATTAGTTATCTTGGATCACGATTACAAACTAACAGCAATTAAATGGCTGATAAACTACTGAAATTTAGTTCTCACAGTTCTGGAGGCTGAAAGTCTGAGATCAAATTGCCAACATGGCCAGTTCTGAGGAAGGCCCTCTTCCTGGTTGGAGATTGCCATCCCCTCTCTGTGTCCTCACATAGTGGAAGAGGAAAGGGAGCTCTTAGTGGTCTCTTTTATAAGGGAACTAACTCATGAAGTCTCCACTCTTATGATCTAATCATTTCCCAAAGGTCCCACCTCCAGATACGATCACATTGGATATTAAGGGTTCAGCATATCAATTTGGTGAAGGACACATTCAATCTATACCAGACTCTGTGTGTGTGTGTGTGTGTGTGTGTGTGTGTGTGTGTAATTTTGAAACTGTCCATTCTTCCACTTCTTCTCTGCACATTATTGACTATTCTCTTATGCCAAAGCTGATCTTAACTTTGTTGAACAGGTTTGACAAATAGAGTAAAAAACTAGTGTGGCATAGCAGAGATTTGAGAACGGCTTGCTGTTTAAGGCTTTCTATTTACGTTGCTGTCACTATGTAAGAAAGCCCAGTCTAGCCTCCAGGAAATTTGTAGCATGTGGAACAAAACAAACCTGTCTTAGTAGAGACATTTTAGATCAACTATTCTAGCTAGATTTCCTAGACCATCCATCCCAGCCAAGCTGTTAAATGACCACAAAGATCTGCCAAGCTAGCAGAGAACATAACCACATTAATTAATACATAAAACTGGGAGCTGAATAAATGCATTGTTTAACCCTTTTACATCTTGGAGAAGTTTGATATGCAGGAAATACATAGCTAATCCACAATAATTAATATTTTCACCATTGAATTCTAAATAATTTATCCTTTCTCTATTAATCTGTCATTTCATATCAGCCATTGAGATCAAGTTCTATATCCACATGAAGTTCCCCCATAACATCTATCTTTATTTTTATATAAATGATCCTTTTTAGCATTCTTTTTTAGTTTTTAAAGTTTATTTACTTTTGAGAGAGAGAGAGAGAGAGAGAGAGAGCAAGCAGGGGCAGAGACAGAGGAAGACCGAGGATCTGATATGAGCTCCATGCTAACAGCACAGAGACTGACACGGGGCTTGACGTGGGGCTCGAACTCACAAACCATGAGATCATGACCTGAGCCAAAGTCGAATGCTTAACCAACTGAGCCAGCCAGGTGCCCACAAGTGGTCTTTGTAAAACCTATCTCTAAATTATTCTATCTTAATTACCACATCTTTATAATAAGTTTATCTGTAGTGATCTGCCTAAAAGGAATTGGTACCTTTCCAAAATTGAACAGTACAAGTCCATTAATTTGTTGCTTCTTAAAACCTTTTTTTTCTCAGAAAAGTTGACAATGATTTCCACAATTTTGCACATATCTGGGTGTGTTTGTGTATGTATGAGTGTGTAAATATAGAATTACTGCTTTGCTTTTCATGTCTATGGTGACCATTAGAATGCCATTTCAGACTTATGGATGCAGAGAATGTAGCTGACTGAAACCTCAGCTGCTACACTTTAAAATCTATCATTTCGTTTATAGGGAAGTCGCACTTCCCATGATCTGCTCTTAGCTAGTAATATAACCAGTACATTAAGGCAGGTCCATTTCTGCACTCATATGATGTGTGACTTCAATTTGTAGACACCTTAGCAGTTCTCTTAAAATCTCAATGGAATCACTATGCTCTCTACAAAGCTTCCACTCAACTTTCCCCTCTTCTTTTCCTCTCTTGTTTCATTCACTCTGAGTCAAATTTGTATTTTGCTTTGCCAGCTTCTCTAGGAATCCCTTCTGTATTTTTTGCACGTATAATCTTTTGATATTTGTTTCTCAGAAGACCCCAGATAACACACATTCTTAATAAAAGTAGAATGGAAATTGTTAGTTTTAATTAATTCTAGCTCATCATTAATTAATGATTTGTGTTTTTAATACTAATAAAGGTAATATATATCTAATATATACTAATAAGATAATATATATCTTATTTTATTGGCTTTGCTATAAATATTTTTTGCCATAAATATTTTTCCTTCTTTTCTACAAGAAGTTGGTTGTTTTGGCATATATATATATATATATATATATATATATATATGTCAAATATATACATTATATAGTACATTATATATACATATAATTATATATATAGTACATTATATATATATAGTACATTAAAGTTATGCATTGTTATTCATTATTCTAGCACCATGTAGTTATTTATTTATTTTGGAAGAGGTAGAGACCAGGAGAAGAGGTAGAGGGAGAGAGAGAGAAAGTGAGAGTGAGAGAGAGACAGAAATATGATCTCAAGCAGTTTCCAAGCCCAGCATGGAGCCCAGCATGGTTCTGGATCTCACAACTGTGAGATCATGACTTGAGCTGAAATCAAGAGTTGGACACTTAACAAACTGAGCCACCCAGGCACATGGCTCTAGCGCCATTTATTGAGAAGTCTTTTAATTTTTAACTAAGTTTACTGTGATAATTTTGTTGCAAATAAGATTATTGTATACGTGTGGAACTATTCTGGACTTTATTCTGATTATTAATTTATTTTTATATTATTTTATTAATACCATTCTTATTTTCTGCAGAAAGCTTTAAAACATAAAATTCAAGTACTCAATATTTGTTATTCTTCTTGAAGATTGTCTTAAATTGGACTTTTTGCATCATGATATAAACTTTAACACCAGCTTGTCAAATTGGATCACACACACACGAACACACACAAGCATACACACACAAACACACGGACACACATGAGTATTTTATTAAGACTATTGATTTCTTTGACAAGATTTGATATTTTAACAATATTGAGTCTTCCTATATTTCTGTTTTCCTCTGGGACTCCTTTATATCTATCCCTGAGAAAATTGGTAGTTTTCAGTGTTATTACTTTTTTGGTCGCCTTTTTGGAGATTAATCCTCAGATATTTTATTATTTACAAGGTCTTTCAAATGACATTTGTCTGCTTTTAATTGATAATTACGCATTGGGTGTTGAAATACAAATGAAGTTTTGATACCTTTTTATTCAATGCTTACTAAGATTACCGTTTACTGATCATTTGTGGATATTCTTATGTTTGTAATGGATACAATTATTTCATTTCCATATATTTCCAAATATGTATATCCTTTCAATCTTACAGCAATTACTTCTACTTCCTCATGTATAGTGCTGTAGGATCAGCAGTATAATTTCAAAAAGTGGTGAAGGTGATGATTCATGAGATAGAGCTACGTATTGGGCTCTGTGCTGACAGTGTGGAGCCTGCTTGGAATTATTTGTTTCTTCTTTGTCCCTCCTCTTTCTCTCGAAATAAATAAACATTAAAAAATAAAAGAAATGGTGAAGGTAAATATCATTTATCTTTCCCAAACTTAGGGGAGAAACATTTAATAGATCATCATTTAAGTTTCATCAAGAGCAGAAATTTATTTTTGATTTTTGTTTGTTTCTTTAGATACCATTTCTCAATTTAAAGAAGTTTGCTTATATTTGTAATTTGAATGTTTTTTAAAATCCTATAGTTTTTAAATAAGATCAATTTATTTTTCTGCATTTTTGGCCTATTGATATATTTTATTAATAGAATGAATCAGATTGAACTTTTTGTTTTCGTTTCTTTCACTTAAGTAATTTCAAGCTTAAAAAATATTTCAAGATGCACATAAAAACCACAATGGATTGGTTCACACCAACTAGGATTATTACAGTTTTATTTTAAATGGAAAATAACAAATACTGGTGGGATGTGAAGAAATTGGAGCCCTCATACATTGCTGTTGAGAATATAAGATGGTATAGTCACTGTGGCAAAAAGCTTGGAAGTTCCTCAAAAAGTAAACATAAAATTGACATAGGAACAACTATTCCACATCTAGGTATATACCAAAAGAAAAAAAATATTTCAAGAATTAATCTGTTGTTATATTTCCTCCCCATTCTCTCTTGAAACAGATAACTAGATGGTGGATAAATAGATTAGATATATAGAAAAGTAGGTATGGTTTTCTGAACCACTTGAAAATAATTTGCATTTATGTTACTACGTATTGGGCTTATAAGTTTAATAATTTTTAAAGAATAATTATTTTTAAAAATTTTTAATGTTTTATTTATTTCTGAGAGAGACACACACAGTGTGACCAGAGGAGGGTCAGAGAGAAGGAGGGTCAGAAACAAGCTCCAGGCTCTGAGCTGGCTGTCAGCACAGAGCTCGACATGGGACTCAAAGCCACAAACTGTGAAATCATGACTTTAACAGAAGTTGGACGCTTAACCGACTGAGCCACCCGGGCTCCCCAAGAATAATTACTTTTAAAGAATAACTTGTCCTCATTAACTTTTTCAAAAATCTGACTTTTATTTCATTAACTCATCTTTATTATCTCCTCTTTTTTACATATTTTAGGAGGCATTTGATATTTTTTTTAAAGAACAAGTTTAGATAAGTTTAGATAGCTTGTTTTCGACACTTTATCATTTCCAGTGTGAACATTAGAGCAAGAAATTAGTGATTGTAATCACTGTTAGCTGGAACCCACAATTTTGAAAATTACATACCTTTATCTTACAGTTCAATGTACTTTCCATTCTCTATTGTGATTTCTTATTTGATGTATGTCTAAGAAATGACTTATTTAATTTCTAAAATTTGGGGTATTTTAGTTATTATTACAAAATTATTTTTGTTAACTTTTCCTATGTTCAGAGTACATACTTATGTAAGTTCAATTACTTGAATTCTGAATTAATTGGTTTATCTCTCAACATATTGTCTATTTTAGTAAATGTTTCATCTGATCATAGAAAGTACATTTGGTATTTGTAGCAAGCAATATTAATTAGGTGAAGTTGATTAATCAGGATATTTAAATTTCCTTTATATTCACCAAGCTTTACCTGCTTGTGCTGTGAGTTACTAACAGTTGTGTATTATTAACATTTCCAGACTATGATTCCAGATTCATATATTTGTTCTTTTCATTCTGTCAACATTTCCTTGAATATATTTTACAGCAATACTATTAAGGGCAAATAAATTTAGGATTAGTTTGCTTTCTAATTGAAGCTATACCTTCACTACTATGAAATATCTTTTTTTATTTGTAATAATATATTTTTGCCTTTTAGTCTTTTTCTCATATTAACATAGTGTCAGAAACTTTCCTTAAATGCTTGAATAACATATATTTCACTTACTATACTGTTTATATTTTAATATGTAAATTGTGTCTCTTTAACATGAAAAGATGCTCAACATTACTCACCATTAGGGAAAATTAAATCAAAATCATGATGAGATATCACCTCACACCAGTCAGACTGGCTGAAATTAACAACACAGGAAATAGGTGTTGGTGAGGATGTGGAGTAAGGGGAACTCTCTTACACTATTAGTGGGAATGCAAACTGGAGCAGCCAGTTTGAGATAAAAGTATCTCAAAAAGTTAAAAAATAGAACTATCCTATGATTCAGCAATTGTACTATGAAGTATTTACCAAAAGGATACAAAAATACTGTTTCAAAGGTCTACATGCACCCCAATGTTTATAGCAACGCTATCAGCAATATCCAAATTATGGAGAGAGTCCAAATTTCCATTGACTGATGGATGAATGAGGAACTGGTATACACACACACACACACACACACACACACACACACACACACACTGGAATATTACTCACCCATCAAAAATAATGAAATCTTGCCATTTGCAACACTGTGGATGGAACTAGAGAATATTATGCTAAGCAAAATAAGCCAATCAACTAAAGACATAGACTATATATTTCACTCATATGTGGACTTTAAGAAACAAAACAAATAAACATGGAGGAGAAAAACAGACAAGAGACAGACTCCTAACTTTAGAGAACAAACATGGTTACCAGAAGGAAGGTGGGCAGAGGGATGGGTTAAAGAGGTGATGAATATTAAGGAGGGCACTTGTCCTGATGGCACTGGGTATTGTATATAAGTGACAAATCAGTAAATTCTATATCTGAAACTAATATTAAACTGTATGTTTATTAACTGAAATTTAAATAAAACTTTTTTTTCAAAGTGTCTCTTTAAACAAGATGTGGCTAAGCATGGGATTGTGTTTGTTTATTTTTTGTTTGTTTTGTAGTAGGACAATCTTATTGTAGTTCTTTGACAATTAACACTTAATGATATCATTCATATATATTAATATATTTGAGGTTAAATCTATCACCTTGTTTCTTGCTCTATTTAAACCTAGTTTTATTTCTAGTTGTTCTTCATTCATTTATTCCTCCTTTCTTGTCTTCATTTAGATTATTTGAATATTTTACATTTTCATAATTTCCTAAGATTAATATTTGCTTTAAAATTTAATTAATTGTGGTTTTTATGGATGGCTTAGGTATTTCATATGCAACACTAGTTACCATATACTTAAATAACTGCACTTATTGTTTGCCCCTTGTGCAAGAATTTTACAATTTCATTAATTCCATGTACCCTTCCAAACTTTGTGTTTTGGCTATTCTGTATTTCATACATATTCAGCTATGTGTGCCTTAAGTGATAATTTCTCTTTTTATTTTCTTCTGTTTCTAAGATTTCTTCTTAAAATTTTGTCTTTGTCTAACTGTGTGAATTCTTAGTTTGGTGATTTTTTAGTACTACTTGGAACTCTGAGCTTCTGGGATATCTGCATTAAAATATTCTATCTGTAGAGAAAATTTTTAGCCATTCTTTCTTTTAATTTTTTACCATATTCTCCCTCCCCATATTTTTAAAATTTTTAAATGTTAGTTGTGGTGATGTTAGAACCATTAACTATATCCTGTTAGTCTTTCTTTCCTTTTATTTCTCTCTCTTCTTTTTCTTTCTTTCTTTTCCTTCCTCCCTTCTTTCCTTCTTATTCCTAAGGCTTTTCAACATTTTTCATTCACATTATTTGTCAAGTTATCAGTTCTGTCTTAAAGTATAACCAATCTGCTTTTAAACCTTTCCAAAGAATATTTAATTGCAAACATTCTGATTTTTGTGTGTTTTGTATTATCCAACTTATTTTGTATCAACCAAAATTTCTGCTGAAATACTTTATTTTTTAAACTTCATCTTTTGCTCTATCTTCTTATCACTGTATTAATGGAATCATAGGCCACTCTGAATATATTTTTCCTTTCTTTCTCTTTTCCTTGAGTTTTTGGTATGTCTTATAATTTAAGGTAAAATGTTCTACCTCATAACTGAAAAAAATACAGAAACTCCGAAATGTTATCTTCCTTCAGAGCAGTTGGCAATTTTGCCAATTGGTAGGTAATTTATCATTTAATCATGCCGATGCTTGTTGCATTTGGTTTTAACTTCATACGTTTTCTCCTTAAAATTAGAAATTAAAATAAGTTATGTCTCAAAGAAAATACAAGGGTTGTGTATCATGTCTCTCTTTCTTGCCATGACTTGATCTCCAAACTATTTTCCTATGACGTGAATACTATGATTTCTAGTTAGGTTTATGAAAAGTCAATGATGTTTTTCTCATGGTTTCTTAGGTACTAATTTTATACATGCTTTCAGTCTGGTTTCTCTTTTGTTTAAGTAAAATTTTTGTTTTTTTCTTGGGTTTGAGTCCCTCATCCTGCAATAATAATAAAACTGGTTGTATATGAATTTTTTTTTATTTTTTTTTTACAAATAGTTTATTGTCAAATTAGTTTCCACATTACACTCAGTGCTCATCCCCACAAGTGTCCTCCTCCATGTCCACCCCCCCC